>NC_047101.1:25377954-25388818 GCF_902459505.1 Geotrypetes seraphini | reverse complement strand
CCCCCTTGTAACTTTTTTTTGGAAAATCGAAACACCCCCCCCTTGTAACTTTTTTTTGGAAAATCGAAACACCCCCCCCTTGTAACTTTTTTTTGGAAAATCGAAACACCCCCCCCTTGTAACTTTTTTTTGGAAAATCGAAACACCCCCCCCTTGTAACTTTTTTTTGGAAAATCGAAACACCCCCCCCTTGTAACTTTTTTTTGGAAAATCGAAACACCCCCCCCTTGTAACTTTTTTTTGGAAAATCGAAACACCCCCCCCTTGTAACTTTTTTTTGGAAAATCGAAACACCCCCCCCTTGTAACTTTTTTTTGGAAAATCGAAACACCCCCCCCTTGTAACTTTTTTTTGGAAAATCGAAACACCCCCCCCTTGTAACTTTTTTTTGGAAAATCGAAACACCCCCCCCTTGTAACTTTTTTTTGGAAAATCGAAACACCCCCCCCTTGTAACTTTTTTTTGGAAAATCGAAACACCCCCCCCTTGTAACTTTTTTTTGGAAAATCGAAACACCCCCCCCTTGTAACTTTTTTTTGGAAAATCGAAACACCCCCCCCCTTGTAACTTTTTTTTGGAAAATCGAAACACCCCCCCCTTGTAACTTTTTTTTGGAAAATCGAAACACCCCCCCCTTGTAACTTTTTTTTGGAAAATCGAAACACCCCCCCCTTGTAACTTTTTTTTGGAAAATCGAAACACCCCCCCCTTGTAACTTTTTTTTGGAAAATCGAAACACCCCCCCCCTTGTAACTTTTTTTTGGAAAATCGAAACACCCCCCCCTTGTAACTTTTTTTTGGAAAATCGAAACACCCCCCCCTTGTAACTTTTTTTTGGAAAATCGAAACACCCCCCCCTTGTAACTTTTTTTTGGAAAATCGAAACACCCCCCCCTTGTAACTTTTTTTTGGAAAATCGAAACACCCCCCCCTTGTAACTTTTTTTTGGAAAATCGAAACACCCCCCCCTTGTAACTTTTTTTTGGAAAATCGAAACACCCCCCCCTTGTAACTTTTTTTTGGAAAATCGAAACACCCCCCCCTTGTAACTTTTTTTTGGAAAATCGAAACACCCCCCCCTTGTAACTTTTTTTTGGAAAATCGAAACACCCCCCCCTTGTAACTTTTTTTTGGAAAATCGAAACACCCCCCCCTTGTAACTTTTTTTTGGAAAATCGAAACACCCCCCCCTTGTAACTTTTTTTTGGAAAATCGAAACACCCCCCCCTTGTAACTTTTTTTTGGAAAATCGAAACACCCCCCCCTTGTAACTTTTTTTTGGAAAATCGAAACACCCCCCCCTTGTAACTTTTTTTTGGAAAATCGAAACACCCCCCCCTTGTAACTTTTTTTTGGAAAATCGAAACACCCCCCCCTTTTTAACTTTTTTTATCGAAACACCCCCCCCTTGTAACTTTTTTTTATCGAAACACCCCCCCCTTGTAACTTTTTTTTTATCGAAACACCCCCCCCTTGTAACTTTTTTTTATCGAAACACCCCCCCTTTTAACTTTTTTTTTATCGAAACACCCCCCCCTTTTAACTTTTTTTATCGAAACACCCCCCCTTGTAACTTTTTTTTATCGAAACACCCCCCCCTTGTAACTTTTTTTTGATCGAATAACACCCCCCCCTTGTAACTTTTTTTTGATCGAAACACCCCCCCCTTGTAACTTTTTTTTGATCGAAAAACCCCCCCCTTGTAACTTTTTTTTGATCGAAACACCCCCCCTTGTAACTTTTTTTGATCGAAACACCCCCCCTTGTAACTTTTTTTGATCGAAACACCCCCCCTTGTAACTTTTTTTGATCGAAACACCCCCCCTTGTAACTTTTTTTGATCGAAACACCCCCCCCTTGTAACTTTTTTTGATCGAAACACCCCCCCATTGTAACTTTTTTTGATCGAAACACCCCCCTTGTAACTTTTTTTGATCGAAACACCCCCCCTTGTAACTTTTTTTGATCGATAACACCCCCCCTTGTAACTTTTTTTGATCGAAACACCCCCCCCTTGTAACTTTTTTTGATCGAAAAACCCCCCCTTGTAACTTTTTTTGATCGAAACACCCCCCCTTGTAACTTTTTTTGATCGAAACACCCCCCCTTGTAACTTTTTTTGATCGAAACACCCCCCCTTGTAACTTTTTTTGATCGAAACACTCCCCCCCTTGTAACTTTTTTTGATCGAAACACCCCCCCTTGGAACTTTTTTTGATCGAAACCCCCCCCCTTGTAACTTTTTTTGATCGAAACCCCCCCCCCTTGTAACTTTTTTTGATCGAAACCCCCCCCTTGTAACTTTTTTTGATCGAAACACCCCCCCCCCTTGTAACTTTTTTTGATCGAAACACCCCCCCCTTGTAACTTTTTTTGATCGAAACACCCCCCCCTTTTAACTTTTTTTGATCGAAACACCCCCCCTTGTAACTTTTTTTGATCGAAACACTCCCCCCCTTGTAACTTTTTTTGATCGAAACACCCCCCCCTTGTAACTTTTTTTGATCGAAACACCCCCCCCTTGTAACTTTTTTTGATCGAAAAACCCCCCCTTGTAACTTTTTTTGATCGATACACCCCCCCTTGTAACTTTTTTTGATCGAAACACCCCCCCTTGTAACTTTTTTTGATCGATACACCCCCCCTTGTAACTTTTTTTGATCGAAACACCCCCCCTTGGAACTTTTTTTGATCGAAAAACCCCCCCTTGTAACTTTTTTTGATCGAAACCCCCCCCCTTGTAACTTTTTTTGATCGAAACCCCCCCCCCCTTGTAACTTTTTTTGATCGAAACCCCCCCCCTTGTAACTTTTTTTGATCGAAACACCCCCCCCTTGTAACTTTTTTTGATCGAAACACCCCCCCCTTGTAACTTTTTTTGATCGAAACACCCCCCCCTTGTAACTTTTTTTGATCGAAACACCCCCCCCTTGTAACTTTTTTTGATCGAAACACCCCCCTTGTAACTTTTTTTGATCGAAACACCCCCCCTTGTAACTTTTTTTGATCGAAACACCCCCCCCTTGTAACTTTTTTTGATCGAAACACCCCCCCCTTGTAACTTTTTTTGATCGAAACACCCCCCCCTTGTAACTTTTTTTGATCGAAACACCCCCCCCTTGTAACTTTTTTTGATCGAAACACCCCCCCTTGTAACTTTTTTTGATCGAAACACCCCCCCTTGTAACTTTTTTTGATCGAAACACCCCCCCTTGTAACTTTTTTTGATCGAAACACCCCCCCTTGTAACTTTTTTTGATCGAAACACCCCCCCTTGTAACTTTTTTTGATCGAAACACCCCCCCTTGTAACTTTTTTTGATCGAAACACCCCCCCCTTGTAACTTTTTTTGATCGAAACACCCCCCCCTTGTAACTTTTTTTGATCGAAACACCCCCCTTGTAACTTTTTTTGATCGAAACACCCCCCCTTGTAACTTTTTTTGATCGAAACACCCCCCCTTGTAACTTTTTTTGATCGAAACACCCCCCCCTTGTAACTTTTTTTGATCGAAACACCCCCCCCCCTTGTAACTTTTTTTGATCGAAACACCCCCCCCTTGTAACTTTTTTTATCGAAACACCCCCCCCTTGTAACTTTTTTTGATCGAAACACCCCCCCCCCTTGTAACTTTTTTTGATCGAAACACCCCCCCTTGTAACTTTTTTTGATCGAAACACCCCCCCTTGTAACTTTTTTTGATCGAAACACCCCCCCTTGTAACTTTTTTTTATCGAAACACCCCCCCCTTGTAACTTTTTTTATCGAAACGCCCCCCCTTGTAACTTTTTTTTATCGACGAGGGCGAGTCACTCCCACAGCCCAAGGCAGTTGAGGAGCTGTGGAACAGGGCAGCAGAGGAAAACGTGCTGGATTATCCCATGCAGGATTTGGAGGAAGTCTTAACCCCTTCAAACTATCCAGTGCCAGACCAGGTAGAAGGCATGGAGATAGAAATAGCTGGCCCTAGGGTAGAAGGCCAGTTAGAAGGTATGGAATTCTGAATGAAAGAATGCAGCAACAGGGAAACTGTGCTTTGTGTTTTCTTTTTGGCATTTCGTTTTTTTCCTCTCTGCTGCCCAAGTTAAACCTGAAGAAGGGGATATATATATTGAGCTGTATAAGCATAGGAAGTTGGAGAATAATACTTGCCTGAAGTCTGAATCAAGTTATGCATTCAAAGACAAGTTTGTGAACCAGATGCAGGCTGAACTGTTTAAAGTGCGGTTGGAACTGTAGGAAAGTTGCTGTGACTCCCGTTGCAGGGAGCTAATTAGATTAACCGTCTCAGCTGTGTGATTTGTGCCTGCACGTAGGAGCTGTGAGAAAAGCTGAACTGCTAACAGAGTGTGCTGTGACGATTTTTGCCTACTGAGTTCTTGTCTGCTTGAAAATGTACTGTAAGTTTGATTTTTGCCAATTTACTATTTTTGTTCAATGACCTGCAAAGTGATATTGTTTTGCTGTTGCATATCTTTTGACCTGGAGGTCAGAATAAACCACTTTATGTTTTCCTAAAGAACTCGTTTGCTTGGTGATATAGTGAAACCTTGTACTTACCCTATATCTCGAGGGGCCTAGACCGTTGTCTGGGGCCGCCTAAAAATCCTGAAGGTACCCCTAGTTGAAGGGGACGCGCCCGAATCTGTGTGTTTGTCACACGCCAGCCCTGGACTGCAAGGGGTTTATGACAGTGTATATAGGTATATAGGAGATCTCAGACCTAATCAAGGAGAAGAAAAAAGCATACATCTCTTACAAAAAATCTGGGAAGCAGGACTCTAGAGCAGACTACCTGACCAAATCAAAAGCCGTCAAAACAGCAGTCAGAGAGGCTAAATTCCACATGGAAGAGTCTCTGGCAAAGAACATCCAGAAGGGAGATAAATCCTTCTTCAGGTATATCAGTGACAGAAGAAAAACTCAGGCGGGATTGTAAGCCTTAGGAATCCATACGGAGACTATGTGGATAAGGATTCGGAAAAAGCCCAACTATTAAATGAATACTTCTGCTCAGTCTTCACCCGAGAAGTGCCGGGGCTCGGCCCTCAGCTACAGACAAGGGTTGGCTCAGTTGACCCTTTTAGAAACTTTGAGTTTACGCCCAGCAGTGTCTACGGTGAGCTGTCGAAGCTCAAGGTTAACAAAGCAATGGGGCCAGACAACCTGCACCCCAGAGTGCTTAGGGAGCTGAGTGATGTCTTGGCGGAGCCACTGTCCGCGCTCTTCAACCTCTCCCTTAGTACAGGCAGCGTCCCGTTGGACTGGAGGACGGCTAACGTCATTCCCCTCCACAAGAAAGGCTCAAAGATGGAGACAGCAAACTACAGACCAGTGAGTCTAACATCGATAGTGAGCAAACTAATGGAAACTCTAATTAAACACCAATTGGATAAAATCCTGGATGAAAAGAATCTAAGGGATCCCCGACAACATGGATTTACTAAGGGGAGATCATGCCAATCCAACCTGATCAGCTTCTTTGATTGGGTGATGGAGAAGCTGGATATTGGGGAGTCCCTAGACATCGTGTACCTGGACTTTAGCAAAGCATTCGATAGTGTACCACACCGCAGGTTGCTGGGTAAGATGAGTTCTATAGGATTAGGTGACACATTGACGCAATGGGTTGGGAGCTGGCTTGGAGGTAGGCTTCAAAGGGTGGTGGTGAATGGCACCCCCTCCGAAATGACGGAGGTGATCAGTGGAGTGCCACAGGGCTCGGTCTTGGGCCCAATCCTATTCAACATCTTTATAAGGGACTTGGCAGAAGGGCTTCGAGGTAAAATAACATTATTCGCCGATGACGCCAAACTAAGTAATGTAGTGGGCAAATGCACAACAGACGAAGATTCAATGCCCGACAACATGATGCACGACCTACTCCTGCTGGAGCGCTGGTCTAAGACATGGCAACTCAACTTCAATGCCAAAAAATGCAAAATTATGCACCTGGGCAGCCAAAATCCATGCAAGTCTTATATCCTTAATGGCGAGATCCTAGCAAAAACGGTAGCAGAACGAGACTTGGGGGTAATCGTCAGTGAGGACATGAAGTCTGCCAATGAAGTGGAGCAGGCTTCATCCAAGGCAAGACAAATAATGGGTTGCATACAAAGGGGCATCGTCAGCCGTAAGGAGGAAGTCATTATGCCATTGTATAGATCCATGGTGAGGCCCCACCTGGAATACTGTGTGCAATTTTGGAGGCCACATTATCGCAAGGATGTGCTGAGACTGGAGTCGGTGCAGAGAATGGCCACCCGGATGGTCTCGGGACTCAAGGATCTTCCATATGAAGAACGGCTTGACAAATTGCAGCTATACTCGCTCGAGGAGCGCAGAGAGAGGGGAGACATGATCGAGACGTTCAAGTATCTTACGGGCTGCATCGAGGCGGAGGAAGATATCTTCTTTTTCAAGGGTCCCACGACAACAAGAGGGCATCCGTGGAAACTCAGGGGAGGGAAACTGCGAGGAGACACCAGGAAGTTCTTTTTCACTGAAAGAGTGGTTGATCGCTGGAACAGTCTTCCACTACAGGTGATTGAGGCCAGCAGCGTGCCCGATTTTAAGGCCAAATGGGATAGACACGTGGGATCTATTCACAGAGAAAGATAGGGGAGGGTCATTAGGGTGGGCAGACTAGATGGGCCGTGGCCCTTATCTGCCGTCTATTTCTATGTTTCTATGTTTCTATGTATGTATGTGTATGTATGTATATGTATGTATGTATGTATGTATGAATAAGTATATATATGTATGTATATGTATGTATATATGTATATGTATATATGTATATGTATGTATATATGTATGTGTATGTATGTATGTATATATGTATGTATGTATGAATGAATGTATGTATATATATGTATGTATGTATATATGTATATGTATGTATGTATGTTTGTATGTATGTATATATATGTATATATGTGTATATGTATATGTATGTATGTATATATGAATATGTATGTATGTATATATGTATATGTATGTATGTATGTAGGTATGTATGCATATGTGTATGTATGTATATGTATGTATGTGTATGTATGTATAGGTATGTGTAAGTATGTATGTATGTATATTTATGTATGTATTTATGTATGTATATATGTATATGTATGTATACATATATTCGGTCTAAAGAAGTTCGATCACGTGACGCCATACTTCAAACAGCTACACTGGCTTCCGATGGAAGCTCATGTAAAGTTTAAGTTCGCCTGCCTCTATTTTAAAGTTTTCTACGGTCTAACCCCTAAATACATCACTGACCTATTCTCCTTCTCAGCCAACATAAAGAGTGGCATAACAACAAGGAAGCGGGAAGTCATCATGCCATTGTATCGAGCGATGGTGCGTCCACATCTGGAATACTGCGTTCAGTATTGGTCGCCGCACCTCAAGAAGGACATGGCGGTACTTTAGAGAGTCCAAAGGAGAGCAACGAAACTGGTGAAAGGGCTGGAACACTGCCCATACGCCGAGAGGTTGGATAGGCTGGGGCTCTTCTCTCTGGAAAAAAGGAGGCTCGGGAGATATGATAGAGACCTTCAAGATCATTAGGGGCATAGAGTGGATAGGAACAGATTCTTCAGACTGAGGGGGACAACAGGTACGAGGGGGCATTCGCAGAAACTGAAGGGAGATAGGTTCAAAACAAATGCAAGGAAGTTTATCTTCACCCAAAGGGTCGTGGACACTTGGAATGCACTACCGGAGGAAGTGATCAGGCAGAGTACGGTACAGGGATTCAAACAGGGATTGGACGGATTCCTGAGGGATAAAGGGATACTGAGGGAGGAGCTGGGATGTAACACAAGTATAGAAAGCTAACCAGGTAATAAGTATAGAAACCCAACCAGGTCGTGCATGTGCAAGACCGGAGGATTAGGACTTCGATGGGAAGATAGGACTTCAATGAGAAACCAAGGTGGCAAGGGAGCCCCTTCCGGTGATTCAGACAGGTCGTGACCTGTTTGGCCCGCTGCGGGAGCGGACTGCCGGGCAGGATGGACCTATGGTCTGACCCGGCGGAGGCACTGCTTATGTTCTTAGAAGCTCCCACTCGCACTTCGTTTCTCCCCCGGTTAGAGGATGCAAACTAAAAAAACACCATGAGCATCTTCTCTCACATCAGGCTGCTCTATGGGGTAAAGACCTAGAACAACTCCTATTGCCCACCACTTATGAGGTATTCAGGAAACGCCTCAAAACTCACCTATTCCTGAAATACCTAGACAGCTGACCCACTTCCCTCCTTCCCCGCTCTAGCCCTTTCTCCCCATTGTTCCCACATCCCTTAAGTTAACTCAACTTGTACGTCAACTTAACTTGTACCCCACTAATCTTCTGTAAACCGCATAGAACTTAACGGTATTGCGGTATATAAACTATTAATATTATATATGTATGTAAATATGTATGTATATATGTATATGTATATATGTATATGTATGTATATATATGTGTATGTATGTGTATATATATATATATATGTATGTATGTATATGTATGTTTGTATGTATGTGTATGTGTATGTGTGTGTATGTGTATGTATGTATGTATGTGTAAGTATGTATATGTATGTATATATAAGTATATGTATATTTATTTATGTATGTATGTGAATGTATGTATGTGTGTATGTATGTATGTGTATGTATGTATACATGTATGTATATATGTGTATATATGTATATGTATGTATACATGTATGTATATGTATGTATATATGTATATGTATGTAGGTATGTGTATGTAGGTATGTATATGTATGTAGGTATGTATATGTATGTAGGTATGTGTATGTAGGTATGTATGTATGTATATGTATGTATAAGTATGTATATGTATGTATGTATGTATATATGTATATGTTTATAGATATGTATATGTATGTACATATGTATATATGTATATGTATGTATGTATATATGTATGTATATATGTAGGTATATATGTATGTATGTATGTATATATGTGTATGTATGTATGTGTGTATGTATATATGTGTATGTATATATATGTATGTATATATGTATGTATGTATATGTATGTGTATGTATCTATATATGTATATGTATGTATATATGTATGTATATATGTGTATATGTATGTATATATGTATATGTATGTATGTGTATGTATGTATGTGTGTATGTATGTATGTGTATGTATGTATGTGTATGTATGTATGTGTATGTATGTATGTATGTAGGTAGGTAGGTATGTGTATGTTTATATGTATATGTATGTAAATATGTATATGTATGTATATATGTGTATGTGTATGTATGTATGTGTATGTAGGTATGTGTATGTATGTAGGTATGTGTATGTAGGTATGTATATGTATGTATGTATGTGAATGTATATGTATGTATGTATATGTGTATATATATGTAAATGTATGTATATATGTATATGTATGTATTTATGTAGGTATATATGTAGGTATATATGTATATGTATGTATATATATGTGTATGTATGTATGTATATATGTGTATGTATATATATGTATGTATGTATATGTATGTATATATGTATGTATGTGTATGTATCTATATATGTATATGTATGTATGTCTATGTATATATGTATATGTATGTATATATGTGTATATGTATGTATGTCTATGTATATATGTATATGTATGTATATATGTGTATATGTATATGTATGTATGTATATATGCATATTGTGATAAGCGGACTATGCCTGCTAGGAGTGTCCCTAGCTCAGATTCTAGGTTAAGTCCTGACACAGTTCAGAATCTGCCTTTTTCCCCATATTCTGCCACTCTGTCTGAATTTCCTACTAGGGCCAGTAGAGGGAGTAAGAAAGCAGCAGTGCTGAATTCCCATCCCCCTCTGAATCACAAGATGAATCTCAGGAAATCCTTTTCACCTGAGGGTTGGGGGCGGGGCTGCAAGCTATTTTCTCTGAAGGCCAGGCTCCTAGAGAGACAGAAGGGAGAGGAACAGCAACAGGGAAGGTCGCAAGGCTCAGGGTTGAGAGCTCCTGATGGCAGACCAGCTCCAGAGGACATGGAGATTACTGAGGCTGAAGGAGAATTGCCTACCAGCCTGAGTGAGGAACCGTTGGCTATGGAATTAGAAACAAGCCCTGAAGCCTGTGTTGAAATGATTCCTGATTATACTCCCATGGAAGTTTGCACCACAAAAGCAAGTACTATTTGAATTTTTGCTGGAGTTTGTTTTGGACTTTTCTTTGGGTTTTTTGCTGTCTGAATTAATCTTGCTCAAGTTAAAGAGTGGATTAGACTATGCTAAGTTAAGCAAGGACTTTTCTTTTGGAAGTTTGGAGTTTTCTTCCTTGAAAGTTAAATAATGTTTTTTTTTTCTTTTTGGAATTGAAGCATGCTTGCTGTGCTGAGACAGTGGGGTAAGCCCCGTGTTACGTGGTGGGATAGCGGGCCTAAGTTCGGGCAAGAATAAGACCACACGGCGCACACTGTCCTTCCAGCCTCAAGCGGCTGAAGAAGCCAGTACTTTTGTATTGTCTTGTGATTTTGATTTTTTTGAAAAAAAAGTGTTTTACTTTCCTGCTTTGATTATGAACTCTACTTGGACTATAATTGGAATGAGAGTTTGTTAAGTTTGATTTTTTTTGAGTTTCTTAACCAGACACTTCTTTTTGGAACTTTGTGCTGGATGCTATGAAAGTTTTTGTAATCCTGACAAGCAACTTATTGTTTTTCTTTATTTTGAACAATTAAATACAAACCTGAATTATTATTTGAAAGCTGTCCCTTTTTCTGAAACGTAAAAATAAGCTATCCTTGTGAGACATGAAGCAACTCACAAGAGTTTAATTGTGGCCAACATTC